>NW_026623693.1:27425-34790 GCF_030028575.1 Malurus melanocephalus | reverse complement strand
CAAGGTGGTTGCATATACATTTAAATTGCTATTATATATTACTTTTAAGACATGAAAACTAAAAATTCATTTATTGAAATAGTCTGTCATTTYTTTTTCAGGACATGACCCAAACCTAATTACAGTCAAAGGCAGAACTCCAGTATTTGATAAAATATGCTAATCTGCTGACCTCAGTTAAAATGAGTATTGGAAAGGAGATTTCAGACAAAGAGCATGAGCAAATTTCAGCTAGGAAGAAATTTTGAAACTTTCTGGTTCAGAAATASCTTCATACCAGCACTTTATTATTGCTGGCAACATTGGCACAGCTTAGGGGTGTGAACCCCTTTTAAAATGCATATTCCCTTAAGAATGGATTTTGAAAGCCTGTCAGAAAAATCAACCCTTTTAGCAGCATTTAAATCTGTGCTCAGACTTCAATATTGCTGAAATCTCTGTGGGACTTAAACTTATCCTTAAATGCTGCCCTTAGGAGAAATTTTCCTGAGGAACTAATTTTCTGAAACATGGCCTGTAAATGCATGGAAAATCAGCAAAGTGTTATTGTCTTTCCATTTCCTGAACCTCAGATCAATTATAAAAACACCGATTTTTGAAAGTTCTTCCAAAGAGCTCTTTTCCTGTCAGCGCATGTCACTCTGTCAGTCACATTTCAAGCCATGGATTTAAAAACCAACCTGCAGAAGCAGCTACCTTTGTCATAAATTTAACTTGACAGCTTCTCTGTGGGGCTTTCAATTAGGATTTTTTTTWWRAGARAAAAAAAAAAAAAGACTGAAATTGTCAGTTCACATGCAGTGAGTAAATGCTGGTATATGGGAGGTCTACACATACTGCCTTCTTCAGACTTCAGGATGACCAGGAGCTTAAAAAGACAAGTTTTGGATAAAAAGAACTTTGAAAAACTCATTTCAGGGACATAAAAAGAGCTGGTTCTGCTGTTTGAGGGGCTGGGTGGCTCTGAGGCCTGGAGGGCATCGCTGAGGCCTATGGGCACTAAGTGGAGAGGTGGTTCTGTTACCCAGCTCATAATTCCATAATTTCCTCCTAAAACTTGGTAATCTCGATTGAGGAATGTTCCAAACAACCATCATATTTCACTGCTGGTTGCTGAAATCTTGGGTTCTGGGGCAGAGTGAGCTGGTGTGCCTGGAAAGGGCTGAGCCCTCAGGCCGGGTCAGAGCCCCTCAGGCTCGAGGGCAAAGTGTCCATAGGGAAATGGGATCAACCTGTGGGAGCCGCTGACCCTGTCAGCTCTGCTCCCAGGCTGCCTCCCTGGAAAACCCAATTCCTATGGATCTGAGGAATTCCAGCATTCTGTGAAAGCCCTGACTGCTTTTCAAATCGTGAGTGAGCCTGCCCAACCCTGCCTCAGGATTGCCGCCATGAGAAGCCTCATCAGCTAACGGGGTAAATGTTACAGTCCAGCTCCAGAGCGGAAATTTCCTTGTGAAGTGTGGAGAAAAGRAATTATAATTGAGTTTATAGCTCAAAAAGGGTTAAAACTACCCTTGAAGAAGTCATTAAATGTGAATTGATTCAATGATTTCTGCCAGAATCGCCAGCAAGCATTAAACACACCTAACGTCTGTGTGTGTGTGAGGGGGAAGGCAGGAACCAGGCCAGGGCCTGTTCTTGAAATTGCACTGACTTTGTAGTTTTTGTTACTTTGCATTATTTTTATTTGCCCCTGAAACATGGCTGGAAAACTGATGAAAATGCTTTGGATAGACACAAGGGGTGAAGGTGCAAAGGACAAATAATATCCCACACAGACTCTTTGGATACAGCGTTCTTCACTAGCATTCCTCAACTGTCTTCTGCTGAAGCTGTGACTGTGAYAGTGTAACCAGGTAGGTATGAGCTACATTTTTTAAAGATATTTTCCCTTTTTACCTATTAATTATAGATGGGCAACAGCAGAGATAGTGTGCAATTATGAAAATGCACAAACTTCAAAATTTTCTTGGAATTTCTCTGACCTGCGATAATTCTGATGTTCTTATGTGATTTATGTAATGACTATTTTGCAGGGGGAAGAAAAGATTATATGAAAGTGTTTCAGTGTTGTAAATGTCTCCTGTTCAGTGAGGGTTTGAGGGGGGCTGAAGATGATGGTAGATTACAGCCATCAGATCCTCTCAGCAGATATTCCTCTAAGTGTTTTTCTGATTCATGAAATGTGAACTTCAGGTCCTGGATAGCTAGAAAATGTCTCAGGCTTTAATTGCCAAATTGTCTCCCAGCCCTAAATCTCCAGCAAACAGCCAGTGTAAACTACAATTTAAAATAGCTAGACTAAGAAATAACATTCTCCTTTTACAAATATCCAAAGATCTTCTTTTCATCCAGAATTGATCTTAATCTTTAAACCAACTGTTTCCAGATAGTATTTGCATTTTTAGAAAGGAAGAGTTTAAATTAAGCTATATTTGGAAAATTCTTGCTCAGCCCTTAATATGTCACTGTTCTGCAAACAATGGTCTCTGCTGAGTGCCACTGGTTGTGAGCCACCATCTAAATGTGGCAAGGCTGAGAGTCAGAGGCTGGGAAAARATGTCATTCACTTATCAGAATGACTGGGAGATGGGTACAATTCTGTGAATGTGATTAGAAGGTAGAAAATGAGATGATTTTCCCCTAAAGAAATTAGACTCCCAGAGTGAGATTGTACCCTTTGGGAATTAATGTTATATACAGTGGTACCACAAATAGTTGGCAAAAAGAGGTGAACACAGGTAAGTAGTTTTATTTCAGATTAACTGGAAAYCTGTCAAAGAGTCCAAGGAAGACTTCTGAAAGAGGAAGGCACCTAATTCGTGACTTGGCACATCTTTCAGGTAAGAAATCCATTGTTTTCATGTCCTCAAGAACGCCTTTGTGGGCTTTTTAATACAATTGAAAATAACCAACAAAYATGCTAATTTTTGTCTTTTGCTGTTGCATTTCATGACTTTGTGTTACATCTTTACAAAAGAGACATTTAGAGGTGTTCAGCTAAGTGACGTTTTTCTGTTTGTCTGTAAAACTGAAAAATGTGAAGCAGCAGAGCTGAGATTTTCTGAGTTAGAGAACTCCAGTWTCACTTGATACAGAGAACTTTGTGGCATTTCCTTAAAATGAAAGAAAAGGAAGAATTAGGGGCGTGGTTCTGGATCTTGATAGCAGAGCCATGGGATCCAGCCAGATTTGGGACTGTCTGTAGGTGCAGGAACCAGGAACCCCCCGGTGTCCTGAGCTGTGCCATTCCTCAGAACCCGGGCTGGCAGTGAGTTACTGACAGAAAACAGAGATAAAAAGGTGATGGAGAGAGGGGTTCCTGAGTGCCTTGGAAGGTGCAGAGGTGGGAAGGTGTTCCTAAAAGCCTGAGGGGGATGGAGGCCCTGGGCAGGGTGGGAAGGTGTTCCTAAAAGCCTGAGGGAATGGAGGCCCTGGGCAGGGTGGGAAGGTGTTCCTAAAAGCCTGAGGGGGATGGGGGCCCTGGGCAGATGGGCTGAGCTGGCACAGCAGAGGAAGGGAGGGATATCCGTGGTTATCATGGAAATGCATTTAGAAGCTCTGCCCTGTTACACCCGTGTAAGGGCTGCTTTTTCCAACCATCCCAGCCGTGCTTTTCCACTCTGGTTAACTCCAATCCCTCAGCCAGGTAGGGGTGCCTTGGAAAGCTCCCTGGAGTTGCTCTGGAGCAAAGCTGATTCCAAACTGTTCCTCATTCCTACCCCTCTCACTGGGCCCGGTGTGTCTGAGGGCAGCAGGAGAGAGCTCCGTGAGCCTCCTCCCACTGTCACTCGGAGCGAGTTTGTCACCTGTCACTGTCAGTGCTGTCACTGTGTCCTGCAGTTCTGTACCTGCTGATGTTCTGAGGCCTAGAGAGGAAAACAAAGCATGAGAAAGAACCAGCTGACAAGGTCTGGTGTTCAGTAAATCATGCTTTGCTAAACCAGACATTGATGTTTATTGTGGCTCGGTCTGGAATGTAAAGCTGAGAGAGCACAGTCACACTGCTGTCAGATTGCCATTCTGGATTTAGTTAACTTGTGTTAAATTTTTCCTGCTGCTCCACACCTCATCTTCAGCTGTTCCCCACCCCTTCCCTGAAATCACAGGCTCTCAGATGTGTCAGTCTAAATTTATTTGGAGTGTCTCAGACAAGTTATGCTGAACTGAGCTGTGTTAGATAACCCCAATATTAGAAGTGTTTTAGCTGTTGGTATGATTTAGAAAGAATTGGGTTGGAAGCAATTCCACAGCCAWTATTTGACAGTTGGGAGAAGTCTGTAACCTCCAGTAGTGATGAAATCGGTGGTGGGATCTGCAGATGGGATCTGATAATCTCTTAATTTGGCACYATTGCTCCCTAAAAAACCTTAGCATCAAGGAGCTTGTGTGGGCAAACTGAGAAAGAAGATCACTTATTATACCTGAAAGACTGATGCTGTTGCTTCTCTACATAATGCTTCCTAGAAGTGACAGCTTTAGRCTTTTTCCCTGTCCTTAGTAACTGATTTGTATGGGACCTGAAAAGTATCTGTACATTGTTTTTCTTTATGACCTTGTTTTCCAATTGGACCATGAGAAAGGGTTTTGTCGTCATCTGGTAGAAGTGCACAGAAGAGTGTGAGAACCAAAAAGATGTGTCCAGGAACCAGSAAATAACCTTTAAAAGATCACAGCAATTTTAGTCTTTGGTTTCTGTAATTCTGTTAAGGCCGCTTGCACTGTTAATGCACTGGGGGGATAGGCTATTATAGATGCAAATACTATTTAGTATAATATATAGTGAAGTCTAGAACAAGTCTAAATTAAGTGAAAAACCAAGCAGATCTCCAGTGCAAAACTGTATTTGCACTTTTAACTTTAGGAACAGTTATGTGAGAATGACTGTTTTTCCTAATTACAATATATCTTTAATTTTCTCAGCTGAGATCCTTTTCGTCTTTCTTTGTTAAGATTGGGGCAACCCCTCTTCCTAACTGAGACAGGAACTATGAAGGTGCGATGGCACTGAACATGGGAAGGAGATTAAATGCTCGTGTCACATGGGAGACTTTCATACAAGCTGGAAGATAAATATAAAACAAAACCTAATKAAGTAGGTGCAGGCACTTGGAAGCATATTAGCATTTTCATGTTTACTTAGAYTCATGCCTAATTAGTTTAGTTGCTGTAAACTTCTCTCAAGGGAATAAATTACTGAAAGMAATCCATTCCCAAATACTGTATTTAGTGAGGTAAACCAACAGATCTTAAAAGAAATGCAGTAATCCAGAAAAAGATGGCACTTTCTCTTGTAAAGGATTATGCAGTTTTTTTTTTTTTCTGGGAAGTGGTTTCATACTGGGAGAAAGGGAGCAGGACTCGTCTGTGCTTTGGTGGGTAAAGAACTGTTCCTTGGGCTGACAGCAATGACAGGACAAAGGAAAAGGAAACTCTGGGAGAGCTGAGCTTCTTTGTACTTCTGTGTATTGCATTTCRTGGCTGTGTCCGAGTTGCATGAACAGATGTTTTTTGTAAAGCTGAACAAACAACCCCGAGAGTACCTGAGCACCTGGGACAGGAAGCAGCCGGGTGGTCATCTGTTGGAGCCTTCAGTTGCATTTTCCCTATAATTAGCTGTCTAATTGCTTGTCCAGAGGTGTTGCTGTTGCTAATCTATTTACACATGTAATTAATGATACTTTGAAAGTAATCAAACAACCTTTTTAGGTTGTCCTTTTTTCTTCATTTGTGGAATGTCAGGCTCTCACACTGGTGAACTATTGCTGTTTTTTCATGAACTACATTACATCTCCATTCTGGGTGTGTCCATGGAAGGACATATGATATCCAATTATTTCTCAAGTCAAATAAGGAAATAACCAGTATCAATTGCAGCTACGTTTAGCAGGGCAGGCAGGGCAGGAATATCTCAGGAGTGCCTCCAGGGCTCATGCTGGCTTCCCATAGCTTTTATTCTGTTTTTAAAATTCAGAAATGGGACCCCACTGGTGTGTCACATTAAGTTCAACTTAGAATTTGGAGAGGGAAATAGAACTTACTAGTTTAGTGAGATGCTTGGCAAACTTCTGTGAGTTGGTAAAATTTTTGTATTTGCTGTGAGAGGACTCTGCTATGCTGTGGGGCCCAAAKAAGAGCTTTGCAAACGTGCCTTTCTGTGGTGCCCTGATGGTGTTCACAGCCCCAGTAACGCTGAGACCATGGCACAGGGCAGTTGCACGTTGCCTGATCCCCAGGAGCACACCCTTGTATTCCTGGAGCCAGAGCTGCTCGGGGCTGTGTCTGAGCTGTTGTTTTTTCTCAAGTTGTCTTCTCTCATCCATGTTTAAAGCTGTTTGTGCTTTCATTTTTGCTCAGCTTCAGGATCCCTGTGGACCTGCTCTTTCCCCCTTCCTAGCCATGCCAGATTGTGGATATCACTCAGTGCTCATTCCTCCCACGTTTYCTCCTGTTTCTTCTTTTGTCAGGGATTTGTGGAGCTGCCACRAATCCCACCTTTCCTTCCCTTTGTTGAGGATATGCGATCCTGTAGCCAGCACTTTTAACTGCAGTGTGACAGAAAAGAGAGACGGGGCAAGGTGCTCTGTGTTACTCTGATGTTACAGGCACATCAAAGAGAAGAGCATCACTTAGCATTTTTGCAAGTCTGTCCAATATTAATATACCTTGGAAAGAACCACAATTTTGTTTTGAAGACCTCTTCAAGTGTTGGTCAGGTTTTTTTGGAACTAACTGAACTTTGGGGAGAGCTCAGAGGGTTTATGGATTTAGGTTTTGTCTTTAATATATTAAGTCACATCCAATCTGTGCTACAGTCATTGGTGAATCAAAGTGAAAAGCAAAGACTGAGGAGGAATCATYGTAATAACTAAGAAATATTTACAGCTCCTAAAAATTTGGATTAAGAAAAAAGATATAATCAAGTAAAACTAGCAGGACTAACTCATTGAACTACTAATAGCAAATACTAAAACACTCTTCAGTTAATTCCTCCTGGTAGATCTACCAAAATTATAAACATTTTATTGACAGTTCATTGTCCAATAAGTTTGTAACTKTAGTGACACATTAAGGGTGAACAGTGGTGTCTTGCTGAGTTTGGCAGGTTTATCAAAAGACYAGGACTAACAGACTGTGATCCTGGTAATAACAGTAGAATTAATTTTTCATAACTTTAAAATATGTTATCTATATGAAAATATTTGGAACCCTTAGTAGTTAGCATAGGCCCACTTTSAGAAAGTCATGAATAAATTACATGGGACATAACTCCTTTAACTTCAGACTAAATCTTGTATTTGTATCTAATATTAGGAATAATAAAATAAGGAAGTCTGCTCTTCAGAAAACTTTCAAATAAAATTT
>NW_026623693.1:7205-25954 GCF_030028575.1 Malurus melanocephalus | reverse complement strand
TGGGGTAGCTGAAGGCATAGTGCAACAGCACACTCCTAAAATAGGGCTGGCACTTCTTAGTGGATTAATCTGCTGCCATAATAGAATAAATCAGAAAGGATTTTATCAGATAAAACGTTCTTCTTTCATCCCTTTTCCAGCTGTAGGATTTCAAAATGTTTTTGGTTATGGCTGATTTCATACTGGCTCTCCAGGTCTCTTTATTCCAGGCTCTCAGGTGGGGAAATCAAGTAAGTGAAGCAGGGAATTGACTGAAACCATTGAAAAATGTCAAAAACCCAGTGGAGATTTTTGTGATCTTACCAGTGAAAAGTCTCATCTCACTTAAAGGCAACTGTGTGGGACTGGCAAGGGGGACAGAGACACAGGGCAGGTGTCTAGAGGTGGTTTGTAGGTAGGTGGTGTTTAATTGCTGGAAAACCTCAATTCTGTGAAGACACATTTTGTATACCTAAAGCTTATAATAGTTCCAAAAGTCTTTACAATAATTAAAAGAAGCTGCAGCTTTAGGAAACTGTGGGGTTTAGGCAGTTGCAGCTTCCAGAGGTTTAAGTGGAGGATATGGAGAGGATTTGGGGGACTAGGRAAGTCAGCCATGACCTTAAGCACTTGTTCCTTTGAAGATCCAGTCCCCACTTTGTGTCTGCTTAACTCTGTTGACAATGGACAGATGGACATTTTGCCTGTGCCATGTCAGCTTTTTCAAAGGCAGATACTTGGACTGTTTTTCATTGTTCTTGTTTTATAATTAATTTTATAATTAATCAGTAACTGATGCCCTCTATGAAACAAGAATCAGGCCCAACAGCTGGGTTATTTGCCTCTGAAGAGCTGTACTATGCACACAGCATAGCAACATTAATAATATCACAAATGCATCAGGAGGGAAAATGCTGCACTGACATSATGTCATGTCCAGTACAAATGGAAGTGCCATAAACACTGGAAGAACATATGAATAGGAAGAGTTTCACTGACAGATGCTTCCTCTGTGCMCTCAGGAAGGATGGTGTCTAATGCATGGTTAGTATGCATGAAGAGATGCTTGGGAAATCTTTCTGTGGAAATGTCCAGCTATTTTTTAAAATTCTCTTTGCARGTCACCCATTTGCCTCAATATTCTTGCTATTTTTCTTCCTCAAAGAGCAACAGAGAGAGAGGTAGAATGCAGTAGTGGATTCTGCAGCAGGGTCTGAGCCTCCAACAGCGGTTGTCCCAGTGGTGTCAGTGCCCGCTTTGGCACAGTGAGGRTTCATGAAACCATACAGCATGAGAGTAATTGTAAATTCTGCCTCAGTGAACGGTGTGTTTGCAGGATGTCTGTGTCCTCCTTGCTTGCCTGATCCTTGGGCATTAGAGCTTGCTCTTCTTAGCTCTTCCCTTCAGATGTGTGTGACACACAGAGGAGTGTTTGTGATGAACTGAGAGGCAGAAAAACTCAATATATTAGTAACAGTCCATCTGCACACAAAGTCCTAGAAGTGTGTAATCTATTCTTCAAATAGCCTAGTCTATCTCTCTGAATACTTCTTRTATTGTTAAATAAGTTTAAAGTGTGATTGATGATCTCCAGATCCAAATCTGTGTTTCTAAACAACCCAGCTGCATCTGCAGCCCTGTGGTGAGTGCACCCTGTCATCAAATGCCAYATCTTTTCAAGGCAGCATATATTTCAAAAGTTCTCCTTAGTAATTCAATGACTTTATCATTATTATAACAAATGTCACTCATATTGTTAATGACAGCATTAGGCCAGTGTTTCAGCTAAGAGCTTAGCAGGCAATGCTCGTGTATTTTGGATTCTCAGTTTTTAATTTTTTTTCCTCTCTTTTTAATTGGAAGCTTTAGTTGAACATAGAATATAGAATATGCAGGTTTTACGTAGTTGCTTAGCATTTGAATATTTGTCTTCCCTGCAGTGGCCTTTTCACATAAGTACTTAACACATTCAGCACAAACGTCAGTAACACATTGAAAAGGTGGATGAAGAGATGTCGAACATYAATATGTGGTGGTGGTGAAAGCTTGACAACTGTCAACTTCCCTCTGTGCATTTAATTCATATTCCATATTATTTATTCATCTGAAACACTTTTGCAAATGAAGCAGGAGAAGGGGAATGTAAGGTAAATAAAACCTGTTTAGGGCAACTGGAGATGAGAATGAGATAAAACACCAGCAGGAGCAGAGCACCTGGGTATTGGTGGCTGCTGCCATGCCTGAAGTGTTCCCCTTAAAAACATGACTCGAATTATTCAAGAGTAACCAGTGTCTCTAGCCCCRAAGTGTTTTTATTCTTCTGAATGTGCACACAATAAATATTTTACAGATTAAACTCTGAGTCTTCAAATGATTAAAGGAGGCACAAGGAGAAAAAAAATTAGGAGGAGAAAGTGAGCAAGGACACATCCATCTAGAGAGGAGGAAAGGTGCAGCCAATCCATACAATTATTACACCAACCCCACACTAAGAACAGAAAAATACAGTCCAGTTGAGGATGCTTWTGCTGTGTCCTGGTACCAGCATAACTGGGGACAGATGGTCCCTGGGCATGCTTGCATACCTTTTCAGTTAAACCCCAAAGTAAAACTATTAGCGTTTCAAATTTTCTTATCTCCTTGTTGTTTGAATTGTATTGGATTTCACGTAGCTTAGCTCAAGGCAGTGGAATTGTTTAGGGTATCTGTATTTTTCAGCTGCTGCTGGGAGTTGAGCTGATGTATTGCCATTGCTGTTAGATGTTGCATGAAGGGTGGGGAGTTGACCTCTGTGTGCAAAGCTTTATTCTGTAAAGGGTTCTTACTGCTGTAATTTGCATTCCCCTTGTTCACTTTTATCCCTGTTACATGGGCAGTACATGGCCTGGCAAACCTGTAGAGTTGTATTAATCGTASCAATTGAGGGTTCTGGCTTGAAAAATCTACATTAAGTCCATCAAGCTGGATTTATTTTTAAATGGCTGGTTAAGTAAACCAATTGAGGGCTTCTCTACATATTATTTTGCTGGTTCATTTATTTGGGCAGCAGGATTTCAGGCACTACATATCATACAAGCAATATTAGTTTGATTTGGTCTCATCTTTTCTGTCCCCTCCTAGCACATTAGGACCCAGTTGCTCTTCACAGCTCAGTGTTGTCTGAGGAATTCATCTGCAAGCTGAGAGTTAATCAGTAACTATTGACTCTGTAGGGCTGGTTTGATTATTGATTGGTTAAATCAACCTGAATACTGCATAGTCACAAAACTCAGAGCATAAATCAGCTCATTTTAATGCCTGGGGTCTTCCTTACAGAAAATTAAGCAAGCCTTTGCTGAGACATTGCTGACTGCAGGTTATGGCATTTTTTGAACTCAAAAGCTTACARTTTGAGCTCTCTGTCAGGAAATGGGTGCACAATTGTATCTTTTGTCCTCAGCACGTTGCTCTTAACACCTCTGGAGATGGGAAGCCCTGTCTGAAATAAGTAGATGGGTTTTCAAAAGGTTGTTTGGCTCTGTTTTCAGTGAGTCCACCCCAGATTACATAAAATATGTGTTTATTAGGACAGCGGGAATGAATGCCTGAAGTCAAAGAGATCTACTGAGACAAGGGAAAAATCTGGATTCCAGTTGCTATTTCAATTAAYACTTGACTATATTATAAAGTAGAAAATATTGATGCATTTCTGGCAGCTAATTTATTAGAAACTATGTTACTAATATGCTGTTCCTCCCTCTCATCACTGAGTATGTTAAAGGAGTGTTTATTTGCAGTGGTTGCTCACCAGGAGCAGCCTTGGCTGTCTGTACACTTGATTTACACATCAGTAACTATGTCTAACTGGTAGAGGTTGTTTCTGGAAACTGGGGACTCGTGGGAAAGGCTGTTTTTAGAAGTCTGGTCAAGTGAATTATGTGCTGACATTCACTGTGTCCTCCTTGGAGGCCAGGAAGTCACTGGACTCAATGAATTTTGAGTGAGTATATCTTTTTCAGCTCTTCAGAATGGAATTGTTTATGTGTTTCAGTTCTAGAGATGCCAGAATTCTTCAGGCAGTCCTATAAAGGAAAAATATATTTTGTCATAAGCTTAATTTGTTTTGCTGTGTTGCCAGCTCACATCTCTTAAACTGCTTTTTGAAGTATGGACAGAAATTCAGATATTCAAAGCATGCATCATGATTGCTGCTTTCTTGGGATGCATGAAGATTCCCAGTGTCATTTTACCACATTTCTATAACTCATGTGTTTTTATGTAATTTCAGATGAGACATTTTTTCAAAAAAACTTCTCTCTGTAGACTTTTTTTTCAGAAATGTAATAAATGCATCTGGAGAGCTGTGCTTTTTATTCAGTTGAAGAATTACATTAATTAGTGGACATAATTTAGTACCTAAATGGCTTGAAGATTTTCTAGCATGGCTCTGAAGAAGCCATTTCATAGTGCAAAAAGGCTTTTCCTGTCCTTTCATGTTATGATGAGACTGATGTGGTTTTAGCTTGTGTTTGGTGTTAGTCATGTGATTCTCTTTCTGATTGGAATTGCCACAAAGATCTTGAAACTTTCAGAATACCTAAATTATTGGTTAATAATTGTGAAGTCTTAGTTTTGTGGGCTTTTTGCTTTCAACACTAAGTGTCAATTTATTTTTTTTTTTTAATCTGATTCTGTTTTGGTTAGATACAGACCTAAAATGCAGTGGTTTAGAGATTTATTTTTCAATATGTAAAGGAAATGGGTTAAGTGATGCTAAAGGTGTGGCTTGTAGCAGCAGAACTGAAAATGGCACCAGTACAAACTGAACAGCCATGATGCAGTGATATGAGTGTGTATTTTTCATGCCTCTTGATCAACTTYAAGCTAAGGTAAATGCACCCCCAAAATTGTTTGCTTTATGGTTTCAGGAGTTGTTTGAGTTTGAGATAAGAACAATGCAAATCTGTGTAATGTTATCTTCAAGCCCAGATCGGTGCGTACTGGGAAATTAGCAGACTCCCCTCGTGCTCCAGAACAAATGAAGCAACACTGTTAATATTCTTACCCTTCAGAGACTGTCACTCATCCTTCATCAGCAGTTTTAGGATGCAAGATAGATGCCATTTCAGTAATGGTATTAGCTTTGTTATTTGTCTGTACATTAACCAAATTAATCAGTTAGTTTGTTCAGAAGAATAGGTTAGAGACTACGCTYTGCAGGCACTTTGATAATGAAACATGAGAGATTCTGTGTTTTCTTTTGTTTATTAACTCCTAGCTGTGCATTTCTTGAGGCAATTTTCATTCCCTCCCAAGCCTTCCAATGCACAGAGGTAAATAGTTAGGGACAGTACATATTTTTAAGCTGACTACRTGGTGTTCATGTGTCTTACCTGAAGCTGGATCCAATTCTGTAAATTCTTTAACATGAGCTTAAGAATTCRTAACTGTTTGCCTCACTTTTCAGTTTCTCTACCTTTAAGGTGAGTGATAATGAAATGCCCTCACTTAGCCATCTCTCCAGGGTTCAGGAAAATGTTCTAAGTGCTATGCACAGGGCAATTTGGAAAAGGAATGCACAGCAGATATGCTAATTGCTATTGATACAAGTCAATACAGGGATGAAACTGTAGTAAATAAAGGAGAGATGTCCCACWTATTTGATACATACATTCCATGTAAAGTTTAATATCCTTTGAATGTTCCAGAAATCAAATCTCAGTAGTTCMAAAAATTCCAGCTCTTTGTTTCTTTGTTTTTATCCCCACTCACTAGAAAGTGACAAGAAACTGAAGTATTATTCCAATAATCTTCTTGTTTATTGTTGCTTAGAAAAGGGCTTCTGGCTAAATGTTCATTACCATTTTTTTCACATTGCAAACAGTATAGATCATGACTTTATAGATGCACTAAATAAAATGACCCATTTAAAACTTTTTGAAGTTTATTCAAAAAGCTGTCACATATGTTGGAAAATTGTATAAACTCTGTATGCAGCAATAGCAATTTTTTTTTTCATTTGAAGGAGAATGACAAAATAATACGTTGGGACAAGTGGCATTTCCCTGTGCTGCCATTTATTTGTAACGCACTAAAAGGCTGCATTGGCCATATCCATTCCTCTTTTCTCATGGGTCAGTTATGCTGTTTGCATTCAAATCAGTCCCTTAATCAAGGCCGTTGATAATTGCASCAGTGCAAGGGACATATTTATCATAGCAAKGGAATGRAGGCACTTGCTTGCTGTGCAGCTAGTCTAATATTGTTAGACAATTATTAGACTCTGTGCAGAGTCTAATATTGCACTGCCCTGGTGGAACATTTATGCACATGTGGAGTTTGTTTYCCTCATCAGCACTTCAGGCACAGGCAAGCTTGAGTCTCAGAGATGGGTTTAGATGGTCAGCATTGCAGTCTTAACTATAATATGCTTATTTTATTTGTGTTAGTCTTAAATAAAGCACTTTTAATAGCTATCTCTTGAAATTCTAACAGAAAGATGCTTAGAACTGTCCTTGACCAAAAAAATCCATACAGTTTCATTATTGCCTCCTGAAAGTTGGATTTTGTGAGCTGAAACAGGTGGGGCCATAAAGCCAGCATGGCTTTGACATCTCCAACTGTTACAGTTTTCTTTGCAAGGTGTGTTATGTGGGGACCAGGGTTAGGGTTATGGATAGGGATGGAGGAGGAAGGTGCCTTCCTCCCATGTAATGAGAGCAGTAACTCACCTCCAAATTGTGCATACAGATGGTGTTGAAGTTTCTTCACWTTTGTGATGTTCACCTCTTTTCCTCTCTTCTGCGTAGGAGGACTGGCTTAGTTGCATTCTCTACCAGTTACCAAAGTACAAGTACAATTAGCCAATAGATTTTGATTCCTTGTAAAGGAATTCAGCAATGTTCTTCAGTATTTTAGCTAATGGCATAATATGCCTGGATTCCTTAGTGCCCTCTCTGAATTTTTCCCCTGCAGCTTAAATACTGAGCAATGTACATAAAGTTGTCCCTAATTAAAAAGCATCATTGTGGATAACTACTGTTCTGGGAAAGAAAAAAWCTTYTACTGTAGAAAACCAAGTAGCCCARTTCTACAGCAGTTCCTCAAAACCTGTTGTCCTGTGCAATATCAGAACAAAAGCTTAAATGAATGTGATTAAGTTGTGGTTACAGATATTAATTCTAAAGAAATGAACATGGAAACAATTAGTTTTTGATGATTCAGTTTATTAGCACACACTTCTTTGTGCAGCGGTTTTGGTGCTTTTGTGCATCACGTAGTGAGGGTTCTTTGAACTGCCAKTCAGCTCAGCAATGTTCCCAAAATGCCTCAATTCCAATTTCACTTTGTATTTCCATTCACGAGGCTTYACCCTCCCTCCCTCTGCCATGTATTCTCTGGAGATCCTAAACAATCTACAAAAATTCCATTTTATTGCCCAGGTAATGGTGTTATTTGTGGCTTCAGATTGTTTAGGTTCATCCCAAGTAAAAAAACTTAGCGAGTGCTGAAACTGTGAAATTGTAGYTGGATGAAAGGCAGCACCCTTGCTGCTTCTGATTCAGACTAAAGCTGAAATTCTGATGGATTTTGACTTTCCTGACACTTACCTGGGTTTAGATTTGTATGAGCAGCCCAAATTCGAGCACAATTCTGGGTTAGAGAGACATGCAGGGTCTGTGCTGGTGCAGCTCAGATAAAGAATGTAGTTAAATACCTGTTCACAAATATCTTTATGGCAAAGGCAACAAAAGCCCTGTTTCCTCTGACAGCCTTTTATGACAATTATGGATATTGATGTGGCAACTGGACCTGGCTCTTTTAATATGGACAGTTCTGMGTTGTACCAGCTGATTATCCTTGGCTTTATTGCACTGAATAACGGAGCCCTTGCTGCCTGAAGGGGGTGACAGGAAAATTCCACATGAAAATGATACCAGTATTAGAGTATTTTAAAAAATAAATGAATTGTTAAAGGGAGCAAGTATGTAAGTGGGTTGAAGTTACTTAAGTTTTGGTGACAATTTTTCAGGTACTGAAATATTGGGAGGCACTGGCAGAACGATAATGAAGTGTGTTTTTCAATTCAGAARAGTGCAGTAAACCAAATTCGAAGAGTATTATCTCTTCAAAAACATGGCTCTCAGGTAGTTTTGATGATTAATCCRGGATAAATTGTGGTTTTATACCTTAGCAYTTACTTGCACATTGATTATCATTTYRTACCTGGGACTAAACTCTGCTTGCACTATGAATAATAAGTGCTCTCATATAAAGGCATTGTAGGTCATTAGTAACAACTTGGAAATCATAACTGCTATAAACTTCTTTCAAATTGGTATCAGCAAATGTGGCTCAGCTGCAGGGATTGCTTATAAATAGCAGTCCATTACTTTTTTTTATTCTGTACTGTTGGAGTGATTAACTTTGGCTTATCATATCTACCACCAAAAGAATTTAAAAAGTGACAGATGAGGTGATGGTTTGGAGCTGACGCCCATTTGCTCCATCCCTGACTCGTGTTCATGCTCCTGTCAATGTCTGAGCCCAGGAAAGTGGCATCACCAGAGCTCTGGTTCTTCCCTCTGGCTGAAGTGGGAACTCCTTGTCCAGTTTGTTTCCCTGTGTGGTTTTTCATGAGGGTGAAAAAGATCGCACAAATACATGAAGGAAATACCCATTTCCTCATCTCCTAGATTCAAAGATCACATCTCTGCACTGTGAAATCTCTCAGCTGCTGGAAACTGCATGGGCACAGGAGAGAAATCTGGCTCTGTGCTGGATCTGTGTCCCTCATACCTGGCTTATTACCTGTGTCCTGGGCAGATTTTCATTGTGATTTGGGATAGCCATTCCTAAACTCACAGGAGCAAGGGCAGAGCTTCTTTYCTGTCYGAGCCTCTCTTGAGATCTYCTACAGCAAGTGATCCCAAGAGGTRGAAACACAAGGAGTGTTTGGGGCTGGAAAAAGCTTTAATGACAAATGAATAAATGAGAAGGGTTCTGAGAAAATAGAGCCATACARTCTCTGAACTTTTATTTATTTGTACACGAGGACATCACAGTGGTTAGGGAAGGCCTGACTCAGAGTGCGTTTCAGTTACATTGTTATAGGTTGGACATAATATGTAGGAATTGAGAAGATTTGTGACCTTTTTGACTCCTGGAGGATCATAGGAGAAGGCATTTACAGAGTGTARCTAATTGCTGCTTTGTGCTGGCTCCTTGTGTCAGAACTCAGCCCAGCCTGAGGGAGGTGATGGCTTGTGCCMCTTTGAGATCCCTACAGGCAGCCTTGCATGGGTCAGTGCTGGTGTGGAGCAGCCAGCCCCTGCTGAAATCAGGGATTCACACATAGCACAGCTGGATTTCTATAGGGAGAACCCCTTTGTGTTCACCTGAGATATTGGCTCCCTTTCCCCATGGCTGGGAGGGATATTACAGGACTGTTCAGTGCATGTTAACTAGCACAAAAAATTTATATCCGGCACAGTGGAGAGCACCTGGGGGAAAATGAACACTGAAATAGCATGGAATGATTTTGTTACATGATAGGTAAAGGCTTCTCCTGGATAATGAACAGGAGAAGAGCAGTTCTTGCTGCAGTATCCATGGGTCATTCTTTCCTTTAAAAAAAAAAAAACCAAACCAGCTTTCCATACCTTTGAGGTAGCTTGGATAGCTTTTGTGTTTCTTAATACAGCAGGTCAGTCTTCCAGGAATTATTTAGTGGGTGAAATGTGGAAAATGGTGCTGATGGGATTTTTTTTGAGACTGGTTTAACAAGAAAATTAAGAATTTTTCCTTTCAAGAATGCCAGTGTCTTCATCCCAAGGGAACACTTCATCCCAGTGTTCCCAAGGAGCAGTTGTTTCTCCTTTCATCCCACACATGCAGCACTGGTGGACATAGCTGGACTATGTGGTCTTGAATACAGCCCATCATGCTCTGAAATTACATGTTCTGGAAGGTTTTACTGMAGTATTTATTTTTGCTGTAGATATTTCATTGGAATAAGGCAGCCAGGCCCAAGGAAGCCCATGGTCACTGGGTAAGTGGTGCTGCTGGATWTCTCTTTAAAGCTGTGGGCATGTGTAGGGTTTGGCAAAGGGAGGAATAGTAACCAGGATTCCTGCTGGTGCATCCCTCGGGAGTCAGTCCCCCACTCCCAGTCTCAGGTGATGCCCAGAAAAATCCCCGGCTACTGAAATTCTCTGAAGCAACAGTGACACCTTGTGGGTTMATTTTAATTGTGCTCTGCATGGAAATGTTTGTTCCCACCCCCTCCACCTCTGCTGGTGTGGAAACCAGCAGTCGTAATTCAGGCAGCATCCTTGGCCATCTGCTCAGCACATCTCTAGATCTGACAGCGCAAGAACTGATGGATGGCAGAACTGCTCATAAAGCCGGGTGCCAAGGGCTGCATGGAAATTCAGTTAACAGGATCATATTATTGGGAAACAGTGTTTTAATTGGGAACTGATTGGTAATTGGATATTACAATATTTCATTAGGAAGACACAGAGAAATCTTGGTTGTGCATGGACAACAGGAGGCTGAGGCATTTGGTTCCACACATGAGTTTGGGAGTGTCCTTGTTTTAATTTGGGAGAATGCAATTAATTAATGTGTTTCAGGTCTCCATTCCCATCATGGTAACCCCCCTTATTATTTTGGTTTCCATTTCGAAGCATAACTTTTGCTACTGTTTGTCAGTGTGCTTGCAAGACTTTGTTTAATTCAGATCTACTATTTCTTTCCTGGCATATTGAATTTGTTGYTCCAGAGGATTTTTCATTCCAGCTGGGCTTCAGTTATTCTCAGATTCCCYCAGGCTCCATTCTGAGTCCTACTGTGATTTGCATTTGTAGCCTTTCATTGCGTAAACATTAGAGCTCCTCTATTTGTGTACTGGCACTCAGCTCCTGCTGGTCTTGGAGAAAAGCTGGATGCTTTGYGTAATATTTTGCATGACATTCAATTATGGAGATCTTCACATTTAAAAAAATGCAGAATTGGGAGAAGAGTGATCTGCTGTTAATTAGCTGTCTGATGCCCAGGACTCATGTTGATAATAACGGTTCCCCTTAGTTATKATTTTAGTAATCCATAGGAAAACATGCCATTAAAGATATTAAAAATTCATTTCTGAAGAGCACTGGCAGCTTGAAAATGGCATTCAGTCCTTTAATGTACTACTCTTTTAACARAGCAGTTTTAAATAACAAATTCCAGATTTGAAGTGCTTATTTCCAGCAAACTTGAAGATAACATCTTTGTGTTTGCACACACTTGTGCACACAAGCACTKGAATGTCTCTTTAACAAAACTTTGAAATCTCTTACTGAATGTGCTGACAAAAACTGTGAAAATGGCTGAGATGTCTAAAGATGAGCCACCCAGGCTGATGGTGAAGGTCCTTTCCACCTGTKTCTTCCCAATATACAAAGCCATGCCCACACATTTCTGCACATATAGGCAAACTTCTTCAGTGGGTTTTTGAAAATTAATGTTGGTGCCACATATCTCCTCATCCCCTGTCCTTCCTCATCTCCCTGCATCATCCTCATGTTCAAAYCCAACCCCTCCCTTGCCATAAATACAATATATTGGTGTGGATTAAGGGTTGCCCTGCATTTTTTACCTGGCATTGCTTCTCCCAAGGTTTCCATGCAGGCTGCCAAARTACTCCTTTTTGCCCATGCCTAGAAAGAGAGAACCATCACCTTTCTTGCAAAATCAGCAACATCTACAAAGATTTTCTTCTTGGAATCCTAGCGTTAAAAGTGAAGAAGTAGAAAATAGAGCCCCCAACCTAATAATCTCCTAATCTTGTGAAGTGGTAATTCATCACAGTGCCATCTATTTAGAAACGTTATAAATCAAATGCCTTCCCTGTACCTATGAGGGTGTCTATGGCAGATTGGTGGGGTTTAATTTATTGAAAAGAAATTAAGGGAGATAACAGTCCAGCAACCTGTCAGTTCCAGAACTACCTTCTGTTGGACATTAAACACCAATTAATTATCTAATACAGGTGCAGTTTGTCATTAATATTTTTAATGCAATCAATGTTTCCATTGTATGAATTTCTAAGGATTGCGAATTCTGTTCTTTTAGCACTATGTGCACATTATCAGGGCAGGGGGGTGCCTGTCAGAGCAAAATGTATTGCTACATTATCCCTTTAATTTATTCTACTCTCTTTGAAGGAACATTATTTTTACCCACAATGCAACTATTGGGGTTTTTGCCAGGTTCTTCTTGCCTTACTAGTTCATATTCACCAATTTTCCTCCGTGCACTTTAATATGTTTAATACATCATGAGTATTACTTTGGTGTAGGAGTACCCAGGATGTTGTCCCGGGGAAGGGAGTTACTTCCATGGGTTTTATTCAGGAGTTACTGATTTGCAGCAAAAAATTACTTAAATATATTTATGCTCCTTAATACTCATATTATGGGAACTGCAAAGACAGAAACAGGTTCTGAAAATTATTCTTGAAGTGTGTTTAGCTTTTGTATRTTCTTCCCTTAAATAGTTTAAATATGTCATTTAGGAGAACTTTTTTCCTAAGGAGACTGAAAATATTTCCTTCAGGAGCACTGTTGGGCACAGCAGCTGCCTTGTCCATAGCTCTGCCCATCCTGCAGGGCTCAAACCAGTCCTTCCTCAACATGAAAGATCCAGCTTCTTGAYGGTTCCTTCCTTATGCTGTGCTCTAAGAAACGTCTTTAATTAAAATCCATGAAAATTGTGAGGAGAGATATTGCAGTTTATCTGGAAGGTCTGTCCAGCTGGCAAACTTTCCCTCTGGAATTATTAGAGTGTCAAACTGGTTTGTTTGTTTTTTGTTTTTTGGTTGTTTTTTTTTTTTTTTAAAATTTTATTTTTAATGACTTGAAAGCTAACTAGGAAATTCAGATACAAGTTCTCCTAAATGTGAGAGTTTCTAGTTACACTGGAGTGATTCAAGCAAATCTCTCTGTTTTATTTTTTTTTTCAATAAGCCTCACATGCTCACTTTCCCRTATCCTAAACTTAGTAATATTTGGTGTGGAGGCACTTTTAACATAATTTACCCTGCAATTCAGGGAAGTTTGGGATTTTGCTTGGTGTAGCTGAAAAAACAGGTGCCACCTACATGGAAAATACAGTGAATTAAAACAGCTTCTGATATTTAAAAGAAAAAAAAAGAGTTGACAGGTACATCCTAAAGACCTTGTTATGGCTCCTTAATAATTTGCCTGGTTTTCAAAAAATGCCAAGTGCTTGACAGGTAGTGAGGAGGAATGGCATTTACCAAAGTGATGGAAGGAGGTGGAGAACCTGAGAGTTCTGAAACACAAACGATGGTTACTTCTGACTGCACTATTTTCTTATGTCATCTTCTTAAATATGTCATCAATTGAAAATTTTAGATACGAGACTGAATGACAGAATCTTTTTAGTACAAATTTTAAGGCATTTTATGGCATTTTGATTGAAGGCAATCCTGAACTGGTTTTGTTGCCAGATAGCAGCTCTGCCAAGAGGGCAGCACCAGGGACATTTCCAGGGTGAGAAGGCCTCGTACACAGTGCACAGAGATGGGGTAAAAAAGGGAGAGTATCTCCTCCTTCCCCCATAAATTCTTGTGGACATAAAAGCTGGAAAATTAGAAAGTATYTTTCAACAGTAATAGCTGTGAACTTTTCAGAGGAAGATGCACATGGTTTTGCTGTGTTTGAAAGGATCAATGTGTCTGGATGTAACATTCTGGAGGATGAGGTTGGTGGGTTTCTCCTCTTTTAAATAAAGAAGTGGCATTTCAGTAATGGTGAGTAGGAGGCATTGCTGGGTGCTCTCCCTTGGGTGCCAGCTGGTGTCTGTTCCAGCAGGGCAGTGGGAAAGGCGTTTCCTTAGGCTGGCACTGCAGGCAGTGCTGTGAAATGGGAGCAGTCAGGGCTGGTTCTGGCAGTGACTGGAACAGACAGGGACTGTACCTGTGACAGGTGGGCAGCCTCATCTTTATTCCAAATGCTTCCCTGGGGAATGCAAAGCTAAAAGCAGCCCAGGCTGATGTATCTTTGGCATTTACAATAGGGGATATTTTCATCCTTGGGAATTACTCCTCTGCAGCTTGGCTGTGCATACAGAAATGGCAAGATGTGTCTTGAGAGTCACCAGAGCTGCTGTCATTCCCTTTTGGGTGGTGAGACCCTAGCAGTTAAATGTGATACTGGATGGAGAGGATAGATAATGATCACAGCTTGGAAGGTGTGCAAGGAGTCCTCAGGTGTTGGTGGCACAGTGCAGGATGGGGCAGAAAAGGCTTTGAAGGGACATAACAATCAATTATTTATTTTATTCTGAAATAGCTGTTACTCATTTATTCATGTGTTCTGGAAGAGGATTTGAATCCAGGCKATAAAAGCTGGAAAATGATGGGGTAATTGTGGATAAAAGAAAAATTGAGGGTCTTGTGAGAAAGACAAAGTTTGTGGAATGTGTCAGATTTTTTGTTTGTTTTGTTTATGAGGAAAGGTTGATTGGCTTCTGGAGATAGACTATGAAGAGCCAGTGTGTGCTTTATAGCCTGCGAGCTGAGTACACAGAAAAATGAACACCATCACCACATAACCCCCCAGATTTGTCAAATATGTAACCTTTTTYGACCCTGTGTTCCTAGTTAAAGGCACAAAAGAAACTATGAGAGGTAGAGTACTGAGACAACTGGTCCTGGCTCACCTTCAGTGAGTGACCCAGAGATGGAAAACCCTGCTGGGATGTGTGCACATCCTTCATAGGGAGATCCTGAAAATCTGGCAATATTTCTGATCGTTGCAGTAACTTGTGGGAGTTGTCCACATTTTTTCTTTTTCTTTGTATGCAGTTATTCCAGTGTGTTTCATGTAYCCAGCACTAAATGTGGTTTGCTAATTGATTTCACCTCTACCACTCCATGTGGACATTTTAGAGGCAGAAACACCCATTTCATCAGTTTGATTTTTGACAAGAATTTGCAAAGTGTACAGATTGTCCAAGAGTCACTCCTCATAGAAAACCTTGTGTTATGAAAACTTCTTGTGTTTTAAAAATCTACTAAAGCTGAACTATTATGCTAAAGTTAGCATTACAGCAAGGCCTGTAGTAGGAGCTAAAATCTTAACAACTGAAGTATCTGTAGCTCAATTCACATTGAATACTTTGCACTTCATAGGGAGGTGAGGGAAAGGATAATTATGAAGCCAAATATTTCTTGGGCCGTATTTTTATGTAAGTGAACATAAAATGAAAATACTTGGTCAGGACAGACCAAATCTGTTATTCTGAGTGAAGATACTTTTGATAATGTGTGCTGGTTTTGACTGGAAAAGAGTTCACTTTGTTAATAGTAGCTGGTATGGGGCTGTGGTTTGGGTCTGTGCTGAAAACAGTGTTGATAATTCAGGGGTAATGTTTTTATTGCTGAGCAATGCACTCATTTTTACTTTTCCATTCTCTTCTCCCATCCTGCAGAGGGAGAATGAATGAGGGGCTGTGTGAGSCTTASTTGCTGGCTGGGGTTAAACCATGATGTGTTTAAGTYTATCTCTGTACTTCCAAGAGATTTATTTATTTGTTATGATGTTATGATTTTGAAGAGCTCCCTGGCCTTTCCTTGCCTGACCCCAACTGCAGCCATTTGCATGTGCATCCTATACAGTGCTTGAACAAATTCCTTTTTCCTTTATTCACCATTGCAAAGTCTCTCCTGAGCCTCCAGGCTCCTTCAGCAGAAGGAAGCTCCAGAGCCTCCTCCTTCCTTCCCATCCTCTTGGTGGATCCAGCAGAKCCCTGAGCATGGGTTAGAGAGCAAAGCTGCACCATGGAAATCCTGCTGGAAATTCCATGTGCAGTTTGGAGGCACTCACCAACATKATGGTAAATGAAAAATAGTGATAATAATCTGTAGCACAAAACCACAAGGAACATAAATGAAGACACCCAGTATTTTCCTCAGCCTTATTCCTGATTCCTTTTGATAACTGTTGGTGCCATTCTTTGGCACCTGGCCAGAGATCATGACTTAATCCAGCTTCATTTATTCATTTCACATAATGATAACTGTGGATTATGATGACTTCAGAGAGCACAGCTGCTTTATATTTGCTGTGATTTGTCTGCAGCATTACTGAGGGATGTGTTYTCAAAGACTGAGCTTTGCTAACAGGGTCACTGAGTGGTGTCAAGCTGCATTTAGCAACACAGAAAAGGATTATTATTTTTTTTTGCAAATGCTGAGGAGCTGGTCAGCACTCAGGATACATCTCGACTGCATCCCAGCTCTCTGCCATCCCAACATCTCCACTGCTCCCCAGCCTCCCCCCATCAGTTCTCTGGGGCCCAGCGAGGGCAGTGGGATGTGGGATTCCCAGGGATCCCAAAGGAACTCCTGTGGAATGGCTGCTCCCACAGCACCAGCCTGACATCCCAGAGTGCTCCCAGTGCCCCAGCAGGGCAGTTTGCCTGGAAAAGCTGTCGGGCAGGATTTGCTGGGTTTTTCACAGCTCTGATTTCTCCATCCCCAGAGTGTCCTTGCTAAGAGGAAGCACTGATCGCTGCCAGCCAGTGTTCACATGTAGGAATGGGATTCATTCCAGCCCAGTCCTCAAAAAAACCTCTGTGAGCTGTTCTCCCTGTGAACATGAGCCTTCTCACATGTCTGTATTTTCACATAGCACACACACAATGAAATTACCAGAGGTGAAATAAACTTCCCTTGGCTTGAGAAGAAATGTTATATTGTAGGGGATTCTTTCTGAAGAAATAACAGTTATCTTTCTACTGCATTAATTTATATGGAAACCCAGCACCTATTTATTTGGTGTCAATGTAGGGTCAACAGGAACCAGCACAGGCAGCTGGAAACAAAGGTCCTCTCATATCATGACACAATTTTAGGGTTAAAAGTATCTATTAAATGCCAGATTCCACCACAGTAACTGATACTTGCAAAATCTGGCTAAAAATATAAGGATTTATTCAATAGCAAAATGCCAAACTCAAAATGTTTCTTTGCATTAGGATTTTCCCAAGTATCTCATTCACCTTTTGTTTAGACTAATGAAAGGGCACATTTTGGTGACCCTTTTTTATATGGACATGTTTTCTGTGTTAAATGGGTGGACAGCAGTGTGTACCCCTATGGACAAGGGCTGCTGGGGAAATCCTATAAAAGTGATTGTGTGCTAGAGACCTGAGCCATCATTTTGTCTTATTGCAATGTCTTTTGTTCTTTCAGTTCAGTTAAAYCTGCAAACTATTCAGCCTTTAGAGCTTTAATATTTTTAAAGAGACATTCATGTCCAGAAGGTGTCTTAAGGTGTTTGTTCCATCAGGCTGGGTTTGATATCCCTATTAAAAATATATATATGATTCACTTGATGAGAAAATCTTCTTCAGAGAGAAAGATTTTTATAAAATTGAGTGTAATAAAGTGAWGGGGCAAGTCATGAAGGAAGGGATTGAAAAGAAAAATGACTSTGAACATGTTCTACTGAAACTGTCTGGATTTATTAGGAAAAATACAGCTAAATCCTCTGTTAGTAAGCCAATTAGAAATATTTATTACACTGAAGGGTTTTGTGCCAAATCTGAAGAAACAATCTGAAGGAAAGTTATTTGAAAGCTTCAGTCATAAATGTTGGTTTTTTGATTGAGTAATGAAGAGATGAACAGAAAGGAGTGTGATGACTTTAGGCCTTTTGTTGTATGAAGAGCAGGATGTGCTCTGGAATAAAAGAGAGAAATCAGAGCACTCCAGTTTTAATTTGTAACTAATTAAGGTCAGGTTCTGATTGATTTTGTTGTGGTCAGGCCCTGGTCGCACAGAACCAGAGAGCAGGGGGCAAACCCAGCACGGAGAAAGCCCTGGGCAGTGGTGGGAGGGCAGGGTGCTGCTYTTTGCACTCTGCCCTGGGAAGCACCACAAATCCTGGCATGTGTAGCAGCTGGGAACACCAGCTGGGAGCCAAGGATTTTGGCAGCACTCCTACCAGTCCTTTCCTGTACCTCTAGGAGCATGGGTGTGTTCAAAAACAAGCCATGAACGAGGGCGGAGGTTTAAAGGATGAAACTTTGAGATGTTTGTCTTTRAAAAATCTTGATGCTTATCTTTCCTTCATTTTGTTATAATTTTCCCCTTAATTCCAGKGGCTGCTGGATCAGTGGTTTTGTTTGTTACTGCTTCCTACACAAGGAATGTTTTGGAGCTACAGATTTGGAAGGACAATAATGCTGTCTTCTAAATTATTTTTGAAAAAGTTGCAGTTACCTAAGATTCAAAAAGCACTGGCCTGGGACTCTGCTGTTGCAGTTCTTGGGAGGAATCCAGGTAGGCAGGAAACRGGCAAGTTGTTCTTCCAGCTCTTGTGAGCTCTGGTGCCAGATTTTGAGCAAATAGGAGTGGTGCTGTGACTGAAGCAATTTGACCAGGCAGAGGTGACCTGTCACTAAATAAGTGCCACAATGCCATGGGATGATCTCCATCTCAGCATTGGGCACACCGAGGGTGCAGGGGCATCCTCTGGTTGAGGGGCATTTCCTGCTCAAAAAACTCACTCCATCCTGCATCTTCAGTGCTCAGCCCAGTGTCAGAGCAGTGGCAGCAGACACCGAAATGGGGGTGGTTGTGCACTTGTGTGATACAATGTTCACTGCGAATCATAATCAGTGCCAGAAGCTGAAATGATTTGTGAGTTGCTCAGGCCTTCCCAAGAGCTGTGAATTTGGGTGTAGGTGAAAATCACTCCCTGTGCTTTCTG
>NW_026623693.1:3162-6877 GCF_030028575.1 Malurus melanocephalus | reverse complement strand
GATCATGATGGGTGATGATATGAAATGAAAGCTCATCACTGAGATTTCATTCTCTCAGATTCTTTTCTAGAAATACTCTGTACGACATTTTCAAACCCATGCACTTACCAAGCAGCACATCATGAGGTAACAGCGAGTCCTGTATCTTGTATAAACTGAGAGGCTCAATTGTTCAATTCCAGGAGAAATGGAGTCTGTCCACAGAAACCTGAGGGTGTGTTTAACTCTGATACCCACAGCAAGCAGAGCTTTTGCGTGTCAGTTCGTGTCCCTTACCTTCCAAACTCAGGCAGGCACCCAGCAATCTCAGTCCCAAGGCTCAAGTGACAAAGCTGCAGAAGGTCAGGTCCCTTTGTCAGCAAAGGGAGCTTTGTCTGCACCACTCCTTGCAAGCACGGTAAAATTCACCAAAATACATTGGAGTAAAGCAGGGATGTGTTGGTGTTTGCCACTGCTGTTTCTAGAATGGGGTTTTCTGGGGGGCCTAAGGAGTGAACGCTCTCTCTCCAGTCCTGGAAGTGCTGTATCACATCTGTTTTGAGTTTCTGATTCATTTTGACAACACCTTACATATTCCTGTCTGAAAGGTCAAACCTGCTCCTTGCCAGCGACATCTGACAAATGAGAATATCGGTGTAGGAGAAAAATGACATCCATAATAGGTTAATCTGCTCTTTATCAACTGAACCTGAGAGGATGCTCTTGAAAAGTGATTGGGGAGATTCACCATAAGCATTTCTGAGTCTGYCAAAAGCTCAGCTTAAGCTTCTGCYGAAACAGACTAAAACTGATCGATGTCATATCTGAAAAATACGGGAGGATCAAGGCAGGTGCCAAGTTTTSCCAGTCACTTAGGATTACTCTATCAGTGRACCTGACTGCATAGCTAAATCTGCAAAGGTGCCCTCCAGACAGAACGGGTTTTAAAGGACCTTACTGTCAAAAGAGCTTCCAAAAAATATATTGTGTTTTTTAATATGTGTTTCTAGAGCTGAAAAATAGACAAAGGATTTTAAAAATATTTGAAAAACCCCTGAACCAACTCAGTGTATTCCTTGTATGTCCACAATRGSACTGCAAGTTTAGCTGGAGTGTTTGGCATAGTRAAATTAWTATGGATAMAAAGATTGAGAACAGGGTTGATTGGGATAAGGAACAGGAAGAATAAATGGCCCACTTGATGAGGAGCCCCCAGTAACAATGGTTCCCTGTTTCCCTCAGTTCAAGAACCTGGGGTCAGCAGCTGAAGTTATCACGTGATAGTTTGAAAAATGAGAGGTACTTAACCCACAGAACGTGGCATCACAGGCTGCTGGTGATACAGGGAGCTCTCAGGAATTAAAAAACAATCAGACAATCATGGGCAGGGAGAAAAATAAGTCAGTGTTTGCTAAACATGWTTTTCTGCCATGGCCCAGTAAATTTCTGATAAAAGGGGACTGGGAGAGACCAGGCCAGTCCTCACCGTCAGGTGGTTTTAGCCTTAAACTCTCCAGACCTCTTTCTTAGGGGCCAATGTTGGTCTCGTCCCTGGACTGGGCAGAGCCAGTGGTGTGGATGTTTTTCCTCACTTCTTGTGGCTGCATTTGACTGCTCTGGTCTAGGATGGTAGAAGATGTCAGGTAAATTACAGCTTTTATGGGGAAGAACACGTGCCTTTTATACTGAGYAGGAAATAGTCCATCTGTTGGGGGAAAAAATAATGGTCATTTACATAAACACCCCTAAAAGGTACTTTGCTACAATATGTCTCTTGTTCTGGGCTCCTCTGAGTTTGGGAATATGGAATCATAGAATCATTGATGGCAGTGCCAATCATCCTCCCAATAACTGGGCAGCACTGACAGTCCAGAATGAATTCCTGCCCTTGTCCAAGTCAATTCCAGTTGATTTGGATGGGGGATTGAATTCCTCCTGCAAGTTCTCTTCCTTGCAGCCTCTCACAGTTACTCACAGTCTGTGTTTCGTGTTATTTAGAGAAGTGCCAAAGCTAAAACCTTGAGGAGCAGACCTTAATCTGGCTATATAAATAGCTTTAATAATCTCCTTTTTTTTTTTTTTTTTTTTTTTTTGAGGAAATCCTAAATTGACTTTGGTTTTATACAGCCAGAGTTAATCCAAAATAAGTCTCTTCAGGCCACTTTCTGGCCTTACGTAGATCATAACACACTTCCTTCCCCCTTTAATCTCTCTCCTTGCTGGTAAGGAAATGAACAGAGTGAGAGATGCTGTGAGAGGAGCTCAGTGAAGGGCAGTTGACAAGTTCATTGCTCTCACCTTTGAAATATGGAGGGTGAGCATTTCCCAACAGGCAGAAGATGGGACTGATGGAGATGCCTTGTGAGGAATGTGTAAGGAATTAATATATGTAGAAGCCCAGTGAGTGCTGAGGATGTAACCTGGAGATGCACAGTAGACATTTACCAGAAAAGGGAAGAAGCAGTTTCTCCTATTTCTGAGGAGCATCAGTGTTGCTGTTACTGCTGTTACCACTGTAACTCTCACCCCAGGGCTCAGGCCATCACCAACAGTAATTCCTGCCAGGTTATGGGAATGGCTGAATGTTTCCTTTGCTGCTCAGGGATGCAGTCTCAGTTCTGCCCAAATAATTTTAATGGGAACTAGGAAGCATAAAAATAATGAGATCASTTTTCACAAAGACATCTTTCCCTCRTSAATGCAGGGTGCAATCCCAGCAGAGCAGGGGCAGCTTTCTCTCAGGACCTGAATGAGCCTCAATGTTTAGCAGGAAAGGGGTTCCAATAAACTGTCTCCGTTCTTCTCTTATTGGAGTCCCAGCTGCAGACAGAATTAAGCAATGAGGTGAAATAATTGTTTAAAATTACTGAAAATGAATCTTGATCACAGCCTTAAAACTGGGAGCCATKATAATATTTGCATTCTCATGAATGCACATGAAGTGATTGTTGTGCACCAGAGTAGATATTTGTGTATCAGCTTTATCAGATTGGTGATAGCTCAGTGCGCAGGGAATGGGGTGCCTTGGCTGCACTTGTTCATAATAACTGGATCCAATATTCCTGGATGATTTTCCAGTCACCTGTGCATCAGTCCTGATCCTTAGGACAGCCTTCCAGCTCCCTAAACGTTGCACTTGGAGTGATCTGGAGCACCAAAGGAAGGTCAGAGCAGCTGACCCTTGGGAATGTGTGCAGGGAGATTGCTTCCCTTGGCCAGGGTAAGGAATCCCTGCTGGTTCACAGGCAGGAATTCCTTGGGAAGGCATGTAGGAGTTAGGAATGGTGGTCAATGGAAAGGGACAAAAAGCTGAAGTGAAAAAGATTAGGACAGAAAGGACAGAAAGCAAAAGTCTGAGCAAGCAAAAGAAAACACAAACCATGAAGATAAAAAGATTCTTTCATTTGCCTTTTAGTAAARAARTAARTACTTTGCCTTCCAAGAGGCCTGTGTTTATCCCTGGGCTTCTCTGTCCTCATCCTGGAATATCTGCAAGGCCGTGGGCCAAAGCAGAACAGTGTTTGGGTTACCAGGAGCAGCACCTCAGGTGAGATGAGCTGRTGGGGCTGGGGAAGTGTCCACAGGGGCCAGAGGAGTGAGGTGGGGGTGGCCAGGGATTCTGGGATTGAGGCAGCTCTTTTTGTCTGACTGAAAACCTTCCCTTAAATCA
The DNA here is from genome assembly GCF_030028575.1 of Malurus melanocephalus. Taxonomy (NCBI): domain Eukaryota; kingdom Metazoa; phylum Chordata; class Aves; order Passeriformes; family Maluridae; genus Malurus; species Malurus melanocephalus. The sequence goes on along the minus strand of NW_026623693.1, from coordinate 3,228 downwards.
GAAATGTTTGTTCCTGTTAGATCAGGTTATTACAGTGCCCACACCGGTGAAACGGTGAGTGAACAT
>NW_026623693.1:0-2168 GCF_030028575.1 Malurus melanocephalus | reverse complement strand
TTTAAATATCCTTTGAATCCCATCAGATCTCCTATCAGATGGTACAGGGAACAGGCACTTCCCAGGGAGACGCACAATTGGAAGCATCATACAAGCAGGTAGGGGTTGGCTCATCTCTGCTTTACTCCAACTTCACTTTGCTTCCATTCCACTACAAAAAGATCAAGACTTAGCAGAAAGATTTAAATTAACACATAGCTTGATCCAAGAGCAGTGAGAAGTGGGAATAAGATGCTTCAACCCCCAGGAATGGATCTTCCCTTGTGTGCTAAGGAAGGCAAAGAGAACTTCAGCAGTAGTTTTTGCTTTGGTAACATTTTACAACARTGTGTATTTTCTRTRGGGGAAGATTTGAARAAGAGCAGCWCCTKCTTTGGTAACAATGTATATTTTCATMGGGGAAGATTTGAAAAAGAGCAGCTCCATGTTTAGATCATGTTGAGAGCTACTCCTGATCTGTATCACCTTGTTTCACAGTTTCAGCTCCTCAAATGATACTATTTATTACAAAAAGAACAGGATATCATTTGTTTTGTCATTATCTGTGTGATAATGTRTGCCATGCTAATGTCATGAGCAGAGATGACAGCAGGCTTTGGTGAGAAGCAGAGCAAGTTGGATTTAGGGTATCCTAATGAGATTAGAGTGAGGCAAAATATAAGATAATATGAGCAGAGGAACATGTGGATCTAGCCAGAGATTTCTGTAATGGAAAGCTAAATATGCAGATATGCATTGAGCTTAATTTATCACTTTCATCTCTTTCTGCTTTTGAAACCTAGTCAGTAGCATAGTACTGGCCAGAGTTTTAAGGAAGAAAATGTCATCAGGCATTGTTAATCTTACCTATATGTAATTGCATAAAAGAAGGAAAGGAAAACAAYGTTGTTTATCTTTGTTCTGAAGCTTGCAGATATTGTGGCTATTTTGCATAGTGCACACTGGTATCAGTTGATGTGATAAGTCTATAAAATGAATATTAAACACTTCTGGCCAGCTCTGAATCCTGTWCAGGRAACACAGKGCAAGTCYTCCCCTCAGGAACAGCCTCWCCAGYKSCMRGCTCCAGCCGGGCACTCCATYGTTCTCCTCCTCCTGGCCAAGCCCSAGCAGAGACCCCACAGCACTGGGTCCCTGTGCAGGATGTGAATCCCAGGCTCAGGGCACATCCCTCTGGTTCTGCTCAGTGCCAGGGGCTCACTGGCTGCTGCCAAGCCCCAACTGCTGCGGTTTGAGTTCCTCTTCTAAAACACACACTTGCCCTAAGTGAGGCAGGGCAGCTGGCATTGGATGGAACACGGGCACCCTTGGGGAGCAGCTCCTTCCTGGCTATGGCAGTGGGAGCTTCCTCTGCTGAGCTCAGCCCATGGGGAGGAAGACCTGGATCATCACCTGCTGCTGCCTGCTTTTTGCTAGACTGAAGCAATTTCCACAAGAGATAAATAAGAGATAAATGTGCCACAGCTCCTTTCCCCATCACCATCTGTGGGGATGTTCACAGTCAACTCCATGACCCCATGAAACCAAGATTAATAAACTGGGCATTTTTCTGGTCTCAGAGTCAAAGTCCTGTGGGGTTTTTGGTGGGGGTGAGGGTGTGGAGGGCTCAGGACAAAGTCCWGCATTGCTGTCACTTGGAACCAGTCCCATCTGGCCAGGCCGAAGGGTGGGACACAGTGACTTCAGTCCTGTTTTGGGAGGGCAAAGTGAGGCTCACCCATGCCTTGGGCACAGACCCCAAAACCTGCATTTCGGGGCTCAGGAACAGATCCCAAACCCTGCATTTTGGGGCTGAGGAACAGATCCCAAACCCTGCATTTTGGGGTGGAGGAACAGACCCCAAATCCTGCACTTTGGGGCCCAGGAGCAGCTCCCAAACCCTGCATTGTGGGACTGAGGAACAGAGCCCAAACCCTGCATTTTGGGGCCGAGGAACAGAGCCCAAACCCTGCATTTTGGGGCCGAGGAACAGAGCCCCAAGCCCGTGTGTGAGTTCCTGGAGCACAGAGCCCTGGCCCAGCCCTGTCCAGCCTCAGCCCTGCGCTCATCCCCGCGGGCTCAGGGCTGAGAGCGCCGCTCAAGCGCTCCCTGGAGCGGCTCCGCAGCAGAGCCCGGGCTCGGCCGATCCCGCGGGGCGCTCGTGGCGCCTCCCCGTGGTGGAAGCGCTG